>NC_047523.1:11009158-11052307 GCF_902827115.2 Pseudochaenichthys georgianus
CAAAATAACACACTGTTATTTACTCACCAATAACACACAATTATCCTTGCTTTTATTTATTGGTTTAATTCCATAATCTCGGGCTTTTTTGGTGTCCGTCAGGAACTGAATTTCAAAATAAAAATAACCGGAAACAGACGTAGGCCTATAAGGGACATTTCGAACATCATTGCGATTGTCAACATTTCTGAGTTTAGGATGGCCGAAGACACTACACTACCCATAATCCCCAGCTATCATTTAGGACTACAGTCCTTAGCAGAGCGTCAAACAGCTGTGTGAAATGGAACGAAACCACCCCAGACTATCCAAAACTGGAATCGAACACCCCCCCAGAACTACACATGCTGGCTATTGTGTTTCGCAAAATGTTCTATGGGACGTCTCTACTGAACGTTTTCGTTTTTCCCACAATTAGAAGTTGCCATTATTAAACACATTGGTGTTATCAAATGTAAAACATATAATTAATAAATGGGTGAAAATCACTTGTGTCCATAATGCGCAGCATTAATATATACCCACGACAGCTCATTGCTACTTTGTAATTCTACTCCACTACAATTCAGAGGTTAACCTGGTATTTTTACTCCACTGCATTTATTTGAGTTACTTTGCAGATTCTGATTAATGATGTGAAATATATAAACAACCCTTAAATCAGACTGTAGTTACACCTGAGTAAAATTCAGGTAAGGTGATTGTCAAGTGCCAAAAATCAGGAGAGATATTTGATAGTTGGTGCTTGAGAAGACTAAACATGTATCTGCAATTGACATGAATGGAAACAAGTAATAAAGTATATTCATTACTCGTTATTCTCTACTAATAGTTAATTAAAGACTGTATATTATGGCTATTTTGCAGATCCCTTTGAAGATTTTCAAAGGTTTATTGACATATCATACACAACTACGGTGTAGTTATGCAATGAATGAAAAACTTGGGTCACAGGTTCCTCAACAGTGCATTACAAGACATCTATCAATGTGTGTGTACCTCCACCATTAAACTGTCATATTCTGCACATTTCTTATTCTATCTACATACATAAGAGTATAATTAATGTGTATAATATCAGTTAAAATAAGTGCTTCAACATAATTAACATTGCAGGAAAGCAATATATTAGACTTTAATTACTTTGTCAGGCTTAATATTTAATATGTAATGTTTAGATAAAGGTTAATCCGTTTTTCTGTTTTGCACCTCCTCCTATTAATATCTTTGTACATCCTGCACTAAACTGTTTTATTGTAGAGATCACTTATATTTATACTTTCCCCCTATGAAAGTATGTACTCTTAATATTTTTTTAATAAAATATAACACATAAAAATAATTTAATAACGTGCTTTAACCACTAGGAGGTGCACACAAGGTACACACAGCCATAACAACTTTGTATTATTAGTGTGTATGTACCATAGACTGTATATATGGTATGTACAACATCTGAAGATGTATAGTTGTATGCATGCTTTCACATCATTTTACAGCATATTGCTATACTATTTCAGACTCAGTATTTACATTCAAAGAAAATCAGTAATATCTTTAAAAACTAGAGTCCTTTTCTATCAGCTGTGCACCGTTATGGTGTAAATATAACCTATCTGTGAATTAGATCAAATGTAAAAGTCAGCCGAATTAGTGTTGATACTGCAAGGAGACGTATTGTGTGAAGAGAAATTGAAGATGTTGTTTAATTGTTGATATATTTATGATCCACGTCAAGTATTCAGTTTCGGCGCCATTTCTTCCAGTTTTTCCAAAGGTCTTCTCATCAGGGCTCTCTAAATAAAGAACTACGGCAGATCTGTAATATGTAATGCAGCCGAACCGTGTATTACAATGCCGTTATGTGATGACTTTCAAAGAGAAAAGCAAGAGCACTCGGAATTAAGTATTATTTTATACTTTTAAAATGTTTTCCGGATTTCATATAATAGAAACACCAACTCCCAGCATGCATTGCGGTTAACACATCCAATCAGAGAGCTTAAAACCATAGCTGAGGGTCTTGGGTAATCGCTCGAAATGCCTACGTCTGTTTCCGGTTATATTTATTTTGAAATTCAGTTCCTGACGGACGCCAAAAAAGCCTGAGATTATGGAATCAAACCAATAAATAAAAGCAAGGATAATTGTGTGTTATTGGTGAGTAAATAACAGTGTGTTATTTTGAAAAGAATAAGAAATTAGAAGGAAAAAAGGATTTAAAAATACAGATTTCAGTATCCTGAGGCTCTGAGCCCCATTTATTTTCCTCACAGACGACAACAAAAGTCCGAAATTATACGATTTAAAATAAAAGCAATAACTGTGGCTTGATATTGAGTAAAAACATGTTTTTATGAACCACACAGCTTCCGGTCTTCCACGACCCGACCGGAGAAAAAGACGTGCTGCAGCCTGCAGGCACGAAACACGTTACCAGTAGAAATACATTGCTTTTAAAATCGTGCTGTGCAACACGAAAAAAAGAGGCAAATCGTGATGGTGAACACGAATCAATAGATTAAAAATCGTGTTGGTGAACACGAAATGCCGTGAGACTGGGTTGGCAGGTGTGCCGCCGGTCGCCATTGTGTTACTACGAGGTAGTAACAGAGGCGCGCACGTCTGCGTAATGAGCCCGGCTAAAATAACTGGATGGCCTACCTGCCTGTCAGCCTTCCATCTGGGCACAAACTTATCTCGTGCCCTCATTGGTCATGTGCGCGTTCGTGTGTTCGAGGAGGCGGGCTCTATAAGGAAGTAGCAGCCTCTAGCAGATTATCTCCGGTTGTGTATTTTCAAATTCTAGCGATCTCGAGCCGGTTTCTCTCAAATGTACCTACCCCACCTTTAATACGCCAAAAATAGAAAACACAATGATTGTTCACGAGTCCCAACACACGAGTCCAAGTCGAGTCTGAAGTCTTTTGGTCATGAGTCCAAGTCAAGTCTGAAGTCTCTGTGTGTGCGACTTAAGTGCGACTCGAGTCCCCATCTCTGATATCTGAGACCCAGGGGCGGACTGGCCATCGGGACGTTCGGGACGAATCCCGATGGGCCGGTACTGAAGTGGGCCGGTCGGACGATGTGGGCCGGCCGGTAACCGGCAGGGCTCGACATTAAATGGCCCGCTGGCCCGGAAGCACTATTTAGACACCCCGGGCCAGCATAACGTACTTTCCACTTGCCCGCTCGGGCCACTAAAAATATTGCTTTAAAGTAATTGTCCTGTGGTATTGGTATTTTGACTAGCAATTTACTTAAATTGTTGCGTTTATCAACGCTACAACATAGCTTTCCGTGAGTCGGTTGTTGTTGGGTAAAAAGCAAACAGCTGTTTGCTGCGGAGCGCAGCGGGAGCGCGATCCTTCACTACAGACTATCGCGCCACCTAACCATTCGCCAAATGTTTTTAATACCAGCGGTAACCGGCCAAGCGCCGGGCAAAAAACAATCTTCAAATAAAAGAAAGTCACCGGAGGAGTTAAAGGAGAGTGACAGGGAGTATGAGAAGAGGAGGGAGAGAAAGTTTCAGCCAGCTTGATCGATGGAGTTGGCTGCAGTGACGCGTCCTAAAACCCTTTTATAATCTGTATCTATCGATTAGATTTATGATTCGAAAATTATAAAAGTAGGGTAGACATGTGGAGATTATCCGGCTGAACAAAACGTGCATTTATCAAACAGGTTTGTTTTCCACAGACCTTATTTCCAGCTATTTTCCAAAACCCTTGTCGAGGGAACAAGCAGCTTACTTCCTGGTTTCAGGACGCGTCACTGGCTGCACCTCTCAATATGATGCCAATATAAACAAGGTCTTCTGTCGGCTCTGTACATCAATGCCGACCTATGCTGACAAGTAAGTGAAGAGTAGACAAAATAAAGGTATTGGCAAAATGTCCCAGCAGTTTAGGATAATGAAGGTTCTAATCAAATAAATTACATAGCCATTACATGTCTAACTCCTAATGACAGGAAGGCAGAAAGTGCATTATACAAATAATAATAATAGCAGACATTTTTTAACAATGACCACAATATCATTATTTTAATAAACCAAATATGAACAATTGAGGAAAATGAGGAATAACTGATGGTTAAAATGTTGTAGTACAAGTAGTAATGTAGTTAGTGCATACATTACTATTGCAACAAATGTGTTAATTTTCTTCATTATTAGTCGATTATTTTTTTTTTGGACGAATGCTCCGGGCCCGGTAGACATTATTTACCCTTAATGTCTACCGCTAGTAAATTGTCTACCCCCCCACCCGGTCGACAATTTACTTGCGGTACCGCGGTGGGCCGGCGGTACCGAAGTGGGCCGGTCGAGAGTCCCGGGCTGATTTGTAGTCCCAGTCCGCCCCTGCTGAGACCTATAATATATATGCCTAAAAATAGTATATTGGAGACCATTAAAGTAGTCACAATGCAGATTGGCCCATTTCAGAATAATATACACTATGTTTTGATTATAATTATTGATGGATTCAAGTGTTATCAAAGCTGGTAGAGGTGTGAGTTTACTCCAGGTGAAGCTAAAACACTTTTTAAGTGTTGATTATATTTCACATCATTAATCTGCCAAGTTTAAATATATTTAGTGTAGAGTAGAAGAACAAAGTAGCATTAAATGGTTATACTCAAGTAAAAACAAGTGTCTACAAATGTTACTTAAGTACAGTACTTGAGTAAATGTACTTAGTTACCACTTAGTTGCACTTTCCACCTCTGCCAAGTGTCATGATCTGGCTGTTTTTGTCTGCCCCGCCCTGATTCTCACTACCTGCTGCCCTTTTGTTTTTGTCGGGCCATTTCCATCTGTGTCTTGTGTGATTAGTTCTAATTGTCTCGTCGTGATCTTCTCCTAGTCTTTGTATTAAGTTAATGGGAAAGTTCGGATCTGTTTTGCTTAGCCTTGGCCTGCCTGGATTACAGTACCTGTAATTGAAGAAAGATGGCGCCAGCAGTGTGCACGGCGAGACGTCTCCCAGGCCTGTTCGGCCTTTTATTAGTTCTAGTAGTTTTATTGTTTTGTCAAAATGTCTCTGCTCTACTAGTTTACGACCGCCAGTCGCTTATGGAAATCAAAGCGTTTCAGGAGGGGGAATTAGAGCAATGTTTGGGAGAGCCAACCTCGAATCCTCCTCCTCCACTTCTTTCAAGCATACCGACATACCTGCGCCGCCAGGTATATGCCATCCTCCAGAGGAAGTGCCCAAGACGAAGGGGAAAGCGGGGCGGAGAAGCCGTAAGGATCAGGGCTTACCTGCTTTCTCTACGTGGAAAGGCCCCTGGCCTCAATAGCAGTGGATGCTACGCTGCCCCGATGACTAGGCAGAGATGGCTCCTCCGCGTCTTTCCGGATGGCCGCTCAGTGAGCCTACCGGAGCAGGCTAATTTCCCCAGGCGGATACGCAGGGGTGGCGTGGAGCACAGACACCATCGCCCACTGGATTTTACTCAAAAACCGGGAAGAGAGGAGCTTACTCTCCGCCTGGCACTCATCAACGCTAGATCGCTAGCTAACAAGACTTTCCTGCTTAATGACTTTTTTAAATCCCGGGATTTGGACTTTATGTTTCTGACGGAGACGTGGATTCGTGCTGGTGAGTTAACAGCTTTTTCGGAGCTTCTACCACCTGACTGTTCATTCATCAGCACCCCGCGGACCACCGGTAGAGGTGGAGGGCTGGCGTCGGTCTTTAAATTCAGCTTTAACTGCCGTCAATCTCCGTCGAACAACTTCTCCAGCTTTGAGCTGCAACTTTTCAAACTACACTTACCACTTCCAGTGCTCGTTGCTTTGATCTATCGCCCTCCGAAGTTCAATAAGGATTTTATTCAATTCTCAGACTTTGTAGCAGGGGTTATCTTGAACTTTGATCGATTTTTAATTATTGGCGATTTTAATATTCATGTGTGCTGTGATTCCCGACCGCTCGTCAAAGATTTTATGAATCTCATTGACTCTTTTAATCTTACACAGTCTGTTAATGGCCCGACACATGAGAAGGGACAGACACTGGACCTTGTGTTGTCTCATGGTTTAGATGTGTGTATCAGGGACATTTGTGACACTGGTATTTCGGACCATTTTCCTGTGTTATTTACTATGATGCTGCCTTGCTCTCAAGTTGACTCGTGCGTTCCGGAGCGACGCCTACGTGCGCTGAATCCTCTGACAGCGTCACAGTTTTCCGTTGCCTTTAATGACTCTGTGCTTTCCACGTTAAATGACTCTTGTGATGCCAGTGCTGAGGAGATTCTCAGCCTTTTTAATTCTACTTGCACGGATATTCTGGACCTGATCGCTCCATTCACAGCCAGACACCCTAAACCTGTGACTGAACCGTGGTTAACTGACTCTACCCGCGCCCTGTGACTCGCATGTAGATGAGCAAAGAGGTGATGGAAGAAGGATAAACTTCACGTCTCCTTGGGGATTCTGAGAGACAGTTTAAGCGAATATCAGAGGGCTGTTAAATGTGCAAAAACTCATTTTATTTCAAATCTTGTGTCCAAAAACAGAAATAGGCCCCAGTTACTTTTTACCACTCTTAATTCTCTTTTAAATCCCTGTAACTCTCCCTGTGTTGTGCCATCACCTACTCTATGTGAAAAGTTTATTTCATTCTTTAATGATAAAGTCTTGGCCATCAGATCTTCACCTCCTCCTCTCACCTTAGACCCAGCAGTGTCTCCTGTGTGCTCAGCTATCTTCGAGCAGTTTGACCTGGTTTCACTGTCCGAGTTATCTGAGGTGGTTAGACAATTGAAACCTTCACAATACCCCTTTGACAGTATTCCTCCCAGACTACTGAAAGACGTTTTTAATACTATTGGGTCATATATTTTAACTTTGATAAATATCTCTCTCACCTCAGGCTACGTTCCAACCTTTTTTAAACATGCTGTAGTGCAGCCTCTTATCAAAAAACAGAACCTTGATCATTCTGTTCTCTCCAACTTTAGACCTATCTCTAAGCTTCCCTTCCTGTCTAAAGTCCTAGAGAAATTGGTTTTAGCACAACTGCAGTCACACCTTGTTTTAAACTGCATATCAGAGAAGTTTCAGTCTGGTTTTAAATCACGCCACAGCACGGAAACTGCTCTTCTAAGAGTTTTGAATGATCTTCTTTTAACTGCTGATTCTGGGAATTCTGCTGTGCTTGTGCTTTTAGATTTGTCTGCTGCTTTTGACACCATTGACCACCACATTTTGTTATCACGCCTTGAACTGTGTGTCGGTATTAAAGGTAACGTCCTAAAATGGTTTAAATCCTATCTGTCAGAAAGGACCTTTTCTGTGCATCTTGGCCAGTATTCTTCAGCTGCAGCCCCACTAGCATATGGGGTCCCACAAGGCTCTGTCCTGGGCCCCATTTTGTTCAGTCTGTATTTACTACCTCTGGGGTCAATTTTTAAAAAGCACAATATTTCTTACCATTGCTTTGCAGATGATCTGCAGGTATACCTGCCTATAACAGCAAATAAGGAATCTAGGATTGCCTTGCTTAGCTGTCTGAAAGACATTAAATCATGGATGGAAATCAACTTCTTGACTCTTAATGAAAAGAAGACAGAGATTATAATATTTAGACAGTCTGAACTCCTGGGTGGCTTTAATAGTGTACTCGGCCCCTTAGCCTCCTACAGCCGTTTTAAAAACAACTGTTTTAAATTTGACAAACAGATAAGCTCAGTTGTCAATACAAGCTTCTTCCAGCTGCGGCTTCTGGGGAAGGTAAAAGCCTATCTTCCTAGTAAGGAATTTGAACAGCTAATCCACTTATTTATCACGTCTCGTTTAGACTACTGTAACTCCCTCTATATTGGTGTTGACAAGTGCTTGATCCGTCGCCTGCAGCTTGTCCAAAATGCGGCTGCACGCCTTCTTACTGGGAAGAGACGTTATGACCACATCACACCCATTCTGGCAGACCTTCATTGGCTTCCTGTCAGTTACAGGATCCAGTTCAAGTACTTACTTGTTGTTTTTAAATCATTGCATGGACTGGCACCACATTACCTGTCTGAGTTGTTGCACCGCCATGCTCCTGCTAGAGCATTGCGCTCAGCTCAGCAGAATATGTTGGTGGTTCCTCGGAGCAGGAAAAAAACCAGAGGTGACAGGGCCTTCAGTGTTGCAGCTCCCAGACTGTGGAACAGCCTCCCAGCACATATCCGGACTGTTGAGTCTATTGAACTTTTTAAATCCCAGCTAAAAACTCACCTCTTTGCACTGGCTTTTAATACTAGTTGAGCATTACATTTTTATATTTGTATGTGTTTTTTATTTATTTATTTTTGATATGTTTCTAGCAGGGTTCGTACGGTCATTGAAAACCTGGAAAAGTCATGGAAATTCAAAATGCAAATTCCAGGCCCTGGAAAAGTTATGGAAAACGATGTTTATCCCAACGTTTTGGAAAAGTCATGGAAATGTAACTAAAGTTGCGTCAAATATAATTTACATTTTATCTAATCGCCAAAATAATCTGCGGTCGCGAGCTGTTATGTGCCATCATGACGCGCATGGTGTTATTTTTTAATATATGAAGCGCGAGCTGTGTGCTCGAGTCTTCCTGCCTGTCGGTTGAACTCTGCTGCTCCGGTATGACGGTCAGCTACATTATCTACGGTGCGTTCGTTAACTGTGCGGAGTCACTGTGGCACAGACTGCACCGCTGGTGAACAGCTGTTAGAATGGGCGTTCAGGTGTTCAGAGCAGAGCGGCAGAGCGTGATGTGAACTGAAATGTTTTTCTGTCACAATATCATTAAGGAATCGTTGAGCTAGCTAGCTAGCATACATTGTCACTATCTGCTAACGTTAGCTTTAGCCTTCGTTTTCTAATAGTTTTTTTCATAGGCTATAAACGGAGGTGGTATAAGTATAGATATTGTGCTAGAGTAAAAGTAGAAGTACTCAGATCTTGTACTTGAGTAAAAGTAGAAGTACTCAGGTCTTGTACTTGAGTTAAAGTAGAAGTACTCAGATAAGTAGAAGTACTCAGATCTTGTACTCGAGTAGAAGTACTCTGATCTTGGACTTTAGTAGAAGTGGAAGTACTCAGGTCTTGTACTTGAGTAAAAGTAGAAGTACTCTGATCTTGTACTTGAGTAAAAGTATAAGTACCAGAGTGTAGGAATACTCTGTTACAGTAAAAGTCCTGCATTCAAAATGTTACTCAAGTAAAAGTAGAAAAGTATTATCATCAAAATAATGTGAAAGTAGCGACAGTTAAAGTAGTCGTTGTGCAGATTGGTCCATTTCAGAATAATATATATGATATGTTTTATAATGATTGATCATGAAAGTGTTCTCAAAGCTGGTAAAGGTGCAGCTAGTTTGAATGACTTTGTATACTGCAGGGTAGCTGGTGGATTTACTCCATGTGGAACTAAAGTCTGATTTAACACTTGGTTATATTTACCATCATTCATCCACATCTGTAGAGTAACTAAAGGTATTAAATACCTTTTTAGTGGAGGAAAATTACACCATGTACCTCTGAACTGTAGTGGAGTAGAAGTACACCATGTACCTCTGAACTGTAGTGGAGTAGAAGTACACCATGTACCTCTGAACTGTAGTGGAGTAGAAGTACACCATGTACCTCTGAACTGTAGCGGAGGAGAAGTACACCATGTACCTCTGAACTGTAGAGGAGTAGAAGTACACCATGTACCTCTGAACTGTAGTGGAGTAGAAGTACACCATGTACCTCTGAACTGTAGAGGAGTAGAAGTACAAAGTAGCAAAACATTGAAATACTTAAATAAAGTACAAGTATCTCAAAATTGTACCCACGTATAGTACTTGTTGAGTTTATGAACTTAGTTACTTTACACCAGATGCCATAAAGATAGAAAGACTAAGCCTTGCACAGGCATGACAATACATTTTCAAAATGCTCAACAGTGCTGCCAGAATTATAAACTGACTGCTACACAATTAAAATAAATGCTTTTATATATTTCTATTAGATGTGACTCTTTGGGGTTTCTGTTATTATTGACACTGCTGCTTTCAGGGGGTCAGGGGTCGGGTCCTTGCCACCTTTTTCATACCAGCCTCCCTGACTACAGTTGCTTTAGTGTGTAGAAGCTAGTAAGCCTACTATTTGATTTGTTTTAGATAGGCACAACATGTTTCATAATGCAGACCTTATTTTCCTGTTCCATGTTAAAATAAACCATTTTCAGTGGGAATTTTTTTTTGGTCATGGAAAATGAGGTAAAGGTCATTGAGAAGTCATGGAAAAGTCATTGAAAATCATTGGTGAAAAAGTGTATGAACCCTGTTCTAGTTATTGTGCTTTTTATTATGTTTTTAATTATTGTTTTTATTATCGTACTCCCATTGGGTTATTCACTATTGTAGTTACTGCCTGCCCTGTACAGCACTTTGGTCAACCGAAGGTTGTTTTAAATGTGCTATATAAATAAATAAAGATTGAGATTGAGGTATTTGCTGTGATGTCCTTCAACATCACAGCAAAGTCCAACCTTCTCTGCTTTCCCTGCCTCAAAATTATACTTAGTACTTGAATAAATATACCTGTACCCAACACTGCAAACATTGCATAGCTATTTTTTTTAACCATGTTGAAAAATCATTGGTTATTTCATTTCTAAGTTCCTACAGTGCTTCAGAGCAGTTAGAATCAAGCCAACAAACCATTGCATGTGTAAATTATTGTTTGACATGTTCATCTGTTTATCAGATGCACTGCCTATTGTTATGTCACAGATATGCAGTCAGAGGGTCCTGACATGTTTGTGCTGCCCCTTATGTAATCACCCTGTCGGCTTTATTTTACGACATGGACGAGGTGGGAAGCCTTGGAAAGCTGCAGGGCTGTCAGAAACTGTATATTAGCATCAGGGTCCCATAATATAAAAGAATGATTACCGATATCTCCTGTTGGCTATCAAAATCTTAAATCAAGTTTATAATAGAAATATGACTTATCTTTATTACATGGGATATACTGTCAAAGCTGCATGTGAGAGCCCGCTGCTCCATAGGATCAGTTTGCGTGCCAGCATGTGTAACTGGAGAGAATGCAAACCCCCTTGGCGGTTTATATACACTGTCAGAAATAATGTGCTAAATTTGTACCTTTAGGGGTCCAACAGCTCGTCACTGGGGCAGTACCCTTAAAGGTACACCCATTGTACCCCTTAACAAGGGTACATATTAGTACCCTTACAGTTTGTACCTTATGGGGGCAAATATGTACCCCTGGAGACCATAATGGACCTTGATGCTCTAGGACTTAAATGTACCCTTGTAAATGGTACAAATGTGGCCTTGAAAGGGTACTGCCCCAGTGACAAGAGCATTGTACCTTATAATGGCAAATTTGTACTCAGTACAACATGGGACACAGTCAAAATATTATCTTTTCTCACATTTATTAACATAAACAATAATGACATCATCAATCTATAACACTTTCAATAATTAAATCATACAATTCATACAATTTATGGCAATATCACATTACAATTCATTTAAAAAAAAAAAAACATCTTTTCTATTAATACAGAATTTCAGAAAAATGTAAAATGTATCAATGCCACATAATACAATCCAGCATAACGCATTTAATTGAACAATAGCTTTCCCCCCTTTTAAGTCATAATTCCCTTAAACATTTCAAATATTTCTAAGGGTAACATACAACTTATCATCAACATTGTACACATCGAGGGACTGAAAGTCCATTTCTTGTCCTGGTTTAATAACACTCCATTGAGTATCAACTTTGACTGTGTATGCATGCAGGTGTGAATCATAAGACATTGGGACAAGAAGCTTACCGCATAGAAGCCACAGTGTGTTAACATTTAAAATATATTTGATTATGAAAAAAAGAGGAATATTCTCTGCATGTAAGTAATCAACAATCAACACATCTTTACATGCATATTTTACACTGTCAATTATGACCCTTGAAACACGCCAGTGTGAGAAAAAGTTTTTAGAGAGTACTTGTCCATGGACAAGTGAGTTTGGCAATGTACTTGTCCGAATACATTTTTCACTTGTCCAGAATTGACAAAAATTGGGGCCACTGGAATCTTCTTCTTCGTCATCGTATTTTTTTACATTTTCCCACGGTTTTTACGACACCGCTAACGTAAGTGAGCGGTAACATTTTACTGCATCACACAAAGGGATGGGTATCGTTTGGATTTTAACGATTCCGGTTCTGCTTTTCGATTCCGGTTATTTTCGGTTCCGGTTCTTTGAGAGGGTGAAAATAAGTCCCATGACAAACTGGGAGAAAAATATATTTCTGAAAACATTAAGTCAAATCTGTATTCCTATTTACAAATCACTTCATACTGTTTAATTTCTTACGGTTATTGAATACAATTATATAAAAATAATCTCTGCATTGTTTAGTTAGTTCTAAGTGGTGCAGTTTGAGAATGTACAAAGACTCCAGCTCATTCAAAACTCTGCAGCTAGACTACTAACGAATACCAAAAGGAAGGAGGGCTACTCTCCACTGGCTTCCTGTAACCTTCAGAATTGATTTGAAGGTGCTTCTCCTCACATACAAAGCTCTGAATGGACAAGGACCCAGCTACATGGCTGACTCTCTAATGAACTACACACCCGCCAGAACTCTGCGATCATCAGCTGCAGGTCTACTAGAGGTCACCAGAAAGAGTCCTAAGAAGATCGGTGATGCAGCCTTTGTAAACTACGCCCCAAACTGTGGAACACGTTACCCAACAATATTAGGGAAGGCTTAATCTCTTTACCAAAGCATTTTACTGATCTTACACTATTATACTACACTATTCTCTGTGATTGACATTGCACTATTTCTCTATGTTTTATTCCCCATGTTTTTATTTTTAATTATTTTATCCCACTTTATGCTCTTGCTGCTTGTTTTACACTGATGTTATGTCTTATTTTGTACTGATGTAAAGCACTTTGAACTGCAATCCCCTGTATGAAAGGTGCTATACAAATAAAGTTATTATTATTATTATTATATTTATAGCCTATAGGCCTAGCGCTTTTCTACAACTCAAAGACGCTTGCACGCTTACACATGTCCTGCAATACACCTGCTGTAGCTGCCCAGTCCCTCACTGTTTGTAAAAGTTAATAAATAGTATAAATAGCATTTCAATAATGTACTTTCTATACCCTGCTTCATAAACAATACTGACATCCTGCTCCTCCGAGTCTGGGGGTCCGGGGATGTGAGGACAGCGCGAGGACAGACAGGGAGGCTGCTTCACTTCATAAAGGAAATGGCGGTCAATATTAACAGCATCGGAGCTAAAACGCTTAATAACCTTCATTACGTGTTAGAGAAAGAACATAGAAAGTTTGACAAAGTTGAGGCTGTTAAACAGGCAGCGGATCCGCTGTGTGTAGAAAGAGAGAGAGGCGCTGAGCTGCACCGTGCAGCGATCAGCTGATACGGAGCACAGAGAGAGCTGCGGTCCGCGGGGCTCGGCCTCGCCTCCCCTCCTCACAACTCTTATTAATCCCGGGACCGGACAATTGTTATTTGTTCCTACTCGGAACCGAGTGTTGCTTCCCAACCCGGCCACTGTGCTACACTTCCCGCTCCGCCCCGCCCAGCCCCCGTCTAACTGTACAGAAAGCGGCGAGATGCATTTCCTTAGGAATCGACATGCAGAACCGAAACTAACATTTCTAAACGAACAATGGCGGACACGGACAATTTGCGAATGAGTTCTGCCTTTTGTAAACTGAATGTATCAATAATTTGTCAATACATCGGGGCGAAAAACGTCACTTGTCCGCCGGACAAGTCAATTGAAAGATCTACTTGTCCGATATTGTAAATAACACGTCCCGGACGGTGGGACGTGTACTTTTTCGCACACTGCACGCTGCATGTTTTGTAATGCTTCTTGACTGCCGTGTACACGAGCAAGACATCTCTGTAACTCTAATGGGAGCGATGAAAACTGAGTATCTGTACTTGCCCCTGTCACCATCTCAAATTCATCAAGAATGTTGTCTTGGGAAAACTCCCAGCATTGTCGCATCTGGTGCCTGTCACTTAAAGTTTTTGCTACATTAATAAAATTCCTGCAGTTACTTGCAACAGTCTTAAAATATTGGTGCTTTGCCTCAAAGCGCATGCACCATACCATACGCAGAGGGCCGTACATGGCTATAAGTCTTGCGTAATGTATCATATAGTGGCATTTCGGAGTGATGACATCACCAAAAACGTCCTTAAGTTTTGTAAGAAATTCACAAACAAGTAAGTTTAACATAGATAGACTTTCTCTTTTTACTTTTGGGGCAATTACAATGTCAACTATGTCCCGGCAGATCAGGAACACATCTCAATAATTGCAATTAGGGGGAACACGGTGTCCCATTAAAAAAAGGCAAGAGCCGAAAAAGACACCATTTCTGAGAGGCAGACCCTGTAATTCCAGAGTTCTGAATTAGTCGCTCTGAAAATGGTACTGGTCTGTTTTTTTTATCATTTTGACCAATCGCTAGTTGTTGTAGTTCTTCATTAATTTCCTGTATGGTTATGTGTTTCTCTTTGTGTGCTTTGCACACAACTAGCTTCACTATAAGTGGAACGACTCCTTCTAATAAATCATGCATTATGTCAGGTGGAAATGCTTTCGTCACATCAAAATACTTTAGCTCATTTAATGGAGAAGGACCATTTACTCCATACGTCACTTTATGCTCAGGGTTTTCAATACATTTCAGATGATACTCGTGTGCCTCTGGGGTTCTCAAGACAAAATCTTCCTCATTAAAATTCTCTTTCATTTCTGTGTAAGTTGCCATGCAAAAGCGGCAAATTCTGTGTGAGTTAAACGACATAGTAAAACCAGCCAACATGTGGGCTGAAAGATTATCTGCTGAAATTGTTGCTAGTGCAGCATGAATAGTCTGCTCAATCCCATCCACTATGATGGTGATACCATCTCTTTCAAGTTTTTTAAGATCGTCTAACATGGGTTTTAAGATGGTTTGTAAACCACAGCGTTTCACAAACGTTTGACGGACTAAAAGAGCCAGATGGATATGCTTAAGTTTTGATCGATGTTTGCCATCAATGTTGCCTATAGTATAATAGAACGCACAAAGCTTGTGCTTGGTTCTCTTTGAGCCTAAGGGATTGACCACTTCAAATTCATCTTCATAGAAATGAAGACGTAAGGCATGTGGATTATCTTTGAAGATGGGATGTTCCTCGAAGTAAGTACCGTCAGAGTAGTCACATAAGTAATCTGGATCTCTGTCCATATACCTGTTAGCCTGAATTTCATCGACTATGTCCTCATGTGAACAATAGTGTGTTAAAACCTCCGTGATCGGCACATAAGAGTATGTACCTATTTTGTGACCACTTTCTGACCTCAAAACATGATGCACGGGTTCAACCAATTTTAGCTTAGACTTACAATGTTCTTTCAACATGTATGGCGATCTAACAGCTGCTGTAGCTTTTTCAAAAAAATCATTAGACTGCATTACCTCTCTTAGTTCAGGACATTCCAAAATATTGAACCCATTTTCTTGAAGATGGTACGTAATAAAAGCGTCGTAATTTTCTTTAAAATAACAACATAAAAAATGTATGTCATTTACAATTTCCTGTTGAACAGCCTGTGGAATGTGATTTTTTTCTCTACATTTAAGAATGAAGCTACAGAGATTTGCTTTAAAATTTCTCAATAGTTCATCCATACTAGGTGGTATGTCTGCCCTAGCCTCAGGCTGTAGATCATTGTCCATGTTGTCCATATCATTGTCATTGTTTAGATCAGTGTCGTTGTCCATATCATTGTCATTGTTTAGATCAGTGTCATTGTCCATATCATTCGCACCGCTATCAGGTAGCACATGCTCTCCATGTTTACGATACACATGACGCCTGAATGATTCGTATAATGTGAACGTTGACTTGCAGTCATTTAGTCCACAAGTAATATTAAAGTTGGCTTCGTGGGCGTGGATAAGACCAACATGTTGAACCAGTTTCATTAAGGTGAAGGTGGTTCTTCGACACCTTGTACATCTATATGGTCGTGGCATTTTTAGTACAGTAGATTGATCATTCGGGTCACAGTGACTGGTAAGGGCTTTTCACCCACCTCAGTAATGTCTAGTATAGTACGTTGGAGAAAGGTCAGCGTATTCTTCATGTAGGGTGGGTAAGCCAAGTTGAAAACAAAGTAGGCACAAAAGGCTGAAAGTACCCCATCTTCAACTCCTGCGCCCCTGCATAGATCCACACTGTCCAATTTGACCAAAACCGGAACCTTCCTGGTAAAGGCCATCTTCCAGTCGGTGTCTACCAACTGTACAGTTGGGTAGGGACTTGGAGTGTCGTGCTGTTCAGAGAAAAATAAAAATTACAGAACAATGGTGAAGTTAGCAAGTTATTAAAACCGATCCAGCTTCATGATCAAGGCTCCATACCATCATCATAGTCTAGCAAAAAACAGCATGAAACTTAATTATTACAATTTTCGAGTGAGACAAAAACAAGTGTTTTACCCCTGTAGATTATAAGGCACTAATCCATACCTGTCTCAATGTAATGAACTGGTCGGCCTTCTCTTTAAAGATGTGGGGCAGCAGGATCAGCGCAGCACTGACCATAAACAAAAATAAAACGGTAGAATACCTGGTAGATCCTCTGCCAACATTTCCTCCCTCGCTTCAGAGTACATTTTGGCTAATGGGGATTTTCCGTGTGCTAGCTTGACCACCTTCGGCACTATGCCGGTGAAGCCCTCTTTCCAACGCCGGCACAAGTTCACCGCAGATGGCTGGATCCTGTCAACCTCATTGCACAACTGAAAAGAGTTAATATAAAGGGGAAATGTATTAGTCATTTTACCAAATCATCTCAATATTGAAGGACCAGACCAGTATTAAAAGAACTCTCTTTTCTTCTTTTCAATGAAATTGACTGTTACAGTTCCAAGTGCTATGGAGTACTTACATTGACACCAAATGTGTGCTTTGAACAACTGACAATTGACTGAATGTACTTTAATTCATATCACTTACCCCTGAGGGTGTTCTAAGGAAAGGATATTTTTTCAGAACATCCTCAACTGTCATTCCATCCGCGATCTCCTTTCGGCGCCATGAAAAAGTTAGCTGCATTCGGTCTTTTACAACAGAGGTGTCTGGGTTCATCTTCTCATACTGCATTTGCAGAACGTGCACATGCCTCTCAATAGAGGATGCATCCTCACCGATTACAGCAGGCACCTGTTGGAAATAAAAAGTGAAAAGGAACCAGTTCATGTTTGAAGTTCAACTTCACAATGCACATTTTTTTTTTTATCTCATCTGAACTAGAATTTTGCAACCACAAAAAATTACTGTTCACAGACACTTCCAGTCAAATATTATCGTGCACAATAACTTCTCCAATCATGAAGAGGGATTTTAAGTGAAATGCATCTCTCTTTTTTATATTCAATAACAAGAAGCATGTCAAACACAACGACATGGCGAATTAAGCCCTTATTACACTCATGAAGGCATAACATTACTGAACCGTTAACGTGCAATCGTAACAATTGTTAGGATTTCCACTGTCTTAAGGTTAACTTATTAAAGTGGAACCTCACAGGCTATTTCAGATTGACCGCACTTAATGTTAGCTTCAATAGGTTCGCTAACTTTAGCTAGCTAGCTTTTTAGCTAGCAAGCAAGCCATTCGGTTCAACTCAATTAGACACGACCTTTAGATAAATCATTTAACTTAGCAGATATGGTCTATAAAGCCATACCTTGGCCATGCACTGGAACCTGTATTTTTGGAGCGATAAAACGGTTAAATGGCTGAGTTTAGCAAGCTAACGGTAGCTAACCCTAGGCTGATAACGTCAATTTTCTAGATAACGCTAGCTAGCAATTTAGCCATTCAGTTCAGTTAAAGTTTCTTCAGTTTAGACAGAATAGATTGCAGAGAACATATAACGCAGTATATAATGCCGTTGCTACTGCTACACCGAATGCGCATGTGTGAACTCTCTCATTCAAATATCCAAATCCACCATGGTAGCTATTTATTTAGCCTTATCATCACTGTTGTTTCCAGGATAAATATTTGAAATTAAGTAATTTGCTGACCAATTCTAATATTTCCAGCCTCTAAAAGGCTTCGGCCTAAATATTGCATGGAATTGTGTAGGCCTACATTACAACTCAATTCCTTCTAATCCAATTTCACCGACAATAAAAAAGTATTGTTGAACCTAGGCTTAATGAATGTGTGCACGCACAAAACCAGATTTCACAATGATGCATTAACCATCCCATCCCCCAACAGCATTTTGGTCACACACTGACATCTTTGTGATTGTACCCCTATATGATGGAAAAATGGTACAGACATGGACCCTTTCTCAGTTTGGAACTTATATGTACCTTATCAACCTATAAAAAGTACCTATTAGTACCTTATGGATCAACTATGACCCTTTGAGGGTACATCACCAGCAGGTGTACCTTAGAGAACATAAATGGACCTCCACCGTACCCTTTTTTCTGACAGTGTACGATATTGTCGTCGTATTGTCTGTCCTCACGAGGACATGGTGTCCTCTGAGAAAAGGCAGGAAGTGCTTTAGGGTGAGGCACACCGCTAAAAGCTCCAGGTAATTTATGTGTGCCCGCTGGAGGTCTCTGCTCCAGAGACCCCTCACCGGGCGGCCTTCATAAATACCTCCCCAACCTGTCAGACATGCGTCTGTGGTGACCACCCTTCGTGAAAGGACAGCACCCATAGGCACGCCCCGTACTAGAAAAGTCGGGTGCAGCCAGTGGCGCAGTGCCGTTACGCACTTCACAGTAACCATTACCCTTTAGTTTAGTTTTAAGGCGGCTACCCAGCGCTGAAACTCCCTCATGTGTAAGCGTCCTAGTCGTACGACCAGGATGGCTGACGCCATGAGCCCCATCAACCTCAGGCATGTGCTGAAGAGAACATGTTTGCGACGCTGGAATAAAGCGAGACAAGCTCTGAAAGCTTTCACTCTTTCCGCTGACAGGCGAGCTGAAAAGGGCACCGAGTTCAGGTGTAACCCTAGGAAGAGTATAGTCTGCGCGGGGCACAACATGCTCTTCTCTGTGTTTTATTATGAACCCCAGGTTGAGCAGGTGCTTTACGAGAACATTCGTCTGCGTAATTGCCTCGTGCTCCGACTGTGCGAGAAGCAGCCAGTCGTCCAGGTAGGTCGCCAAGCGAATACCCTGTTGTCTTAACGGGGCTATCGCGGCTTCCGTACATCGTACAAACACTCTTGGACTGAGAGACAGGCCGAAGGGAAGTACTCTGTATTCGTAACAGATCCCCTGAAATGCGAATCTCAGATATTTCCTGTGTGGATAATATACTGGGACGTGGAAATACGCATCTTTCAGGTTGACTGATGTAAACCAATCATCTTGTCGCACGAGACGCAGCAGAGATGTGTGAGTGAGCATTCTGAATTTATATCTTTTTAGATATCTGTTCAGAACCCTCAAATCCAGTATTGGCCGGATTCCGTTCCCTCCTCGTTTGGGGACGAGGAAGTACTTGGAATAAAAACCACTGTGACTCTGCTCGGCAGGTACAACAGATATAGCTCTCTTTTCTAGAAGTGAGAGGATCTCTCTCTCTAGAATATGGGCTGACTCTCCTCGGGCTTGTGAATACAAAATGCCAGAGAAACGAGGGGGGATGACAGCGAATTGGAGCCTGTAACCCTGTGTTACTGTCTTGAAAACCCAAGCAGATGTTGTGAGCATCTTCCACTGTGTGCTCCTTAGAGCCAGCGGAGATGTCACATCTCCTGCCCTCTGAGACTCTGTTTGTTGTGTCATGGGGCCCTCTAGTGTCTGAACACGGTGGTACCCCATTTCAACAGTCCCCACCGTTACTGCGCACGCACGTGGCGGTGGCTTCACGGACCCGTCAATAATTCGTCCTTTGAGAGATGCCGTAGCTGCTCTCGAAAGGGAAAGGATTGACGGGCCGTTCTTTACAGCTCTAGCCGGCACTGCGTGCGCACGTGGCGGTAGTGCCCTTAAAGCCCCAACCAACACTGCGCATGCGCGTGGCGGTGGTGCCTTCACAGACCCGTTTATTATCCGCCTTTTGAGAGAGGCCGTAGCTGCTCTCAGAAGGGGATTTATGGTTAACGGACTGTTTATTGTTTTTCTTTTCATTTTTTTGAGCTGCGCCCTTG
The DNA here is from genome assembly GCF_902827115.2 of Pseudochaenichthys georgianus. Lineage (NCBI taxonomy): Eukaryota > Metazoa > Chordata > Actinopteri > Perciformes > Channichthyidae > Pseudochaenichthys > Pseudochaenichthys georgianus. The sequence continues at coordinate 11,029,411 of NC_047523.1, forward strand.
GCCGAAGCCTGGATGCGTCAGCGAGAAATGGTTTATTCAAACAATAATGATGTGACATGTGTTTTGTGCGGACTTGAGGATGGCGTTGAGGCATCTCTCGAGGCAGCGGGAACACAATTCGAGCCGGAGAAGGAACTTCCAGCTCTGTCACAGAGGGGAGAAGGAGGGGCTGTCATGCCGCTCGCTTCTTTCTCCTTGATTGCTGGCCGAAATTCTGGGTTGGCTGCGCCTGGGCTGCAGCCGGGACCGGAGATTTTCTAGACCAACTCGCCCTCGTCTCCTGCCTGGGCTGGGGACTCGGGGCGGGCTGCGACCTCTGCTGATCTGGTACTCTAGATCCAGCAGGGTTCGGAGCAGCTTGGGCGAAGGGTCGCTGTTGCGGAGGCAGCGGCTGGACCCTTCGAGGGAGACAGAGGTGGAGGGCCTCGTCTTCCTTCTTTTTCGACTCGCACCTCCTCTGCATGGAAGCGAGAGCGGAGCCGAAAATTGCCTCGGGAACGATGGGCATATCCAGCACATCTTCTTTTTCCCGGTCCGGGAGGTTGGTGAGGTTGAGCCATCTAGCTCTTTCCTGCACCACCATGATCCCCATCACCTTGCCCGTGGCCTGGACGGCGCAGCGTTGGACACGGAGACAAATGTCTGACCGCGGCTATCTCGTCCAGAGTGGCCGGTCCAGAATCGCTCGACAGATCCTCACAGAGCTCCGCTTGGTACGCGGTTAGCATCGAGGAAACGTTCAGAGCTCTGGCGGACAACGCTGCAGCTTTGTAGGCCCGTTCCGTCATGGTCGACTGGAATCGGTCTGTTTTTGCTGGCAGTGTGGGGTTCCTGCTCGGTGACGGGCCCATCCTCGGTAGGAGGTGGGCTGCCACCAGCGGTTCCCTAGGCGGTATGTGGAGCAGGCCGAGCCTCTCCATACCGTCACAGTCAAGGGAGGAGGCACCCTGGATTGGGGCCTTGTTGCTAAAGGGCCGGTCTCTCCACGAGACCGACACCTCATCCAACATCTCCGGGAAGACCGGGAGGAGTTGCCTCTTTGTCCTCGTTGTTTGGAAAAACAGTTTTCCCTCGTAACGGGACCTGGAGGTCTCCTTGGCCACTTCGGGCCATGGGATGTCTAGTCTGGCCGCAGCACGTTGACACACGGCTTGTAGGTCCATACTGAGACAGGGCGAAGCTGGTGTGCTATCGCCCGAGAGAGCAGCCTTCGCTCCAGGCTTTGCAGCCTGAGCTGGTGACATGAAGACGTCGTCGTCTTCTTGCTCGTCCGAATCAGACGGGAGGAACTCAGAGGCATCCTCTTCGTCCTCCATGTAATTTAATTCCAGGACATCCTCCGCGGGTGAAACCATGGTGAGGTCCAGTCGGGAGCCCCAGCTTGGTATAGCGTGGGGTCCCGTTCCCGCGTTTCTTGCCGCCACCGGGACCCGGCCTGATATGGCGCGGGAAACCGGTTCCGCAGCTGCCGCGGTTGATTAGCCCCAGGCCGTGAAGGGAGGGACTCAGTCTCTGCGGCGGACGCCCCCGTGTCTTGGTTGCCAGCCGGCCAACCAGTGGACATGAGGGGATCCTGTCCCGACAGGCTAGCTTGTCGTGCTAACCGCCGGCGAAGGCTCTTTATGGTGAGGTGGGCACAATGCCCGCACGAGCCGGGGTCGTCAATAGCCTCCTGGGCGTGTTCCAGCCCGAGGCAGGACGAGCAGACCTGGTGTGAGTCTGTGCCTGCTATCTTCAACCCGCAGTTGCAGAACCGAGCCTTCGAGTCCCTGACTCCTCTGGTGTGAGGGAGAGAGGCGTCCATGGAGAGGACCCGCTCTTAACAGGTATGTCGAAAAAAAGTGTCCCAAACTGTCCTTTATCCGGAAAAAAAAGGTAGTGTGGGTCTTTTCATCTCAAAGAATATTACCTGGTGTGGCAATATTCTTTAAATCCTTTTTATCCTCCGGGGAAGAAAAAAGAATAAAAAACGTCCTCGCTACCGTGGTGTCGGCAGTGAGGGAAAAAAGCACAAGCTAGCAACTGGTGTGTTGCTAACTTGCAAGTCAAAATTGTTACCTTACTTCCAGAGGAAGAATCCGGCGAGGTTGACTATGGTACTTCTTCTGAGAGAGAATAGGGTAGCCGGCTAACGCCCGTCGACCGAAATTAGCTTTGGGTTCAGTCTGTGGACTGTTAAGCTAGCCCGGCTACCGTTCGAGATGTGCTCTGAAGCGAGAAGAGGTGTTTGAATGACGCATGCGTCGTGGCGCAAGCTACTTATAGGGGGTGATTTCCCCTGACGTTGACGTCAAGATCACCAGCCAATCGGGATTGGCGTAATGAGATTGATGCTTCTGTTTGCTCTGCGATGAGGCGCATCCCATAGTGAGACATCGAACGGAGTGTTATGAATGAGAACTCCGCCTACTGCCAAGTGCGTATTTAATTTCCTAACCCCGAGCCTGTTTTTCAGGTTTCAGGCTAGAAAATGACATTCCCAGAACAAATGACCATATATTACCTTCTAAAAGGGTTAAATTAATAATCTTTTTTCTCAAAGTAATGATAAACCTGTGAGTTGGATGTAGAAAAGTCAGAATCAATATAGATGTTTTTTATTTTAAAGAATCACGGATCACTCAGTGATGATACTATATACCTAAATAATCTGTGGAACCTCAGCTTTAATCGGATATCTTGTTTGTGCAGCTACGATAAGTAATAAGGGTACTCTTATCTTGAGTTCTCTGCCAATGTCCGTTAGCATTTTTCGCTAAGGGGTCATTTAGATGCTTCTTATGAGACTTGTGTTTTGTTTTGGTAAAAATGGTTTGGATCGTCAGTTAGCTGAGATTATTCCCATTAATCTGGTATAACACATTAATAGGTTCTTAAATATTAAGATCCCCTGAGACACAGTGTCGTGAAAAAAAAAACGTTTAACAGGTTAATATTTGAGGCCAATCCCAAAATAAAATGATATGAAACTCTTCCGAGGGGAGGGTGCTTCCTTTACCTTAATGACAACAATTGCGAGACTTGGCCAAAGAAAAAGTTTCAACCTTTTGATTCTTCCGCTATGTCACTTCCAGGGCTCTGCAGATAAAATTGTTATTGATACAAACAATATTCTAAAATGTCATTTAAATATCTTGTGGCCATATTATATTATATATTATATTGCAAAAATCCACTTTTTCACGTCTTTATACATAAACATGTGTCCCCACATGTCTCAAGAGATTCTGAAAGTTTCAAGTAAAAAGATTCTCTCTCTTTTTGTCCTGATCCATTTATATAAAAACCTGTCTGAAAATGAGCTGATCAGATCTTGGCCACTTTATGTCATAACGATGTTTTGGCTTGTGTAAACATTAGCCAATAATCAACCAAGGTAACCCCCCCCCCCACACCCCCCACCTTATCACCTGAATCTCCTCCTAGAGCACCATTGAGTTTTTTTAATCCAAATATCTCGCAAAGGGGCGTTGGGAACAGTGGCGGCTGGTGGAATTTTTACTAGGTAGGGCTGTGCCACATGCAATCAATTTCAGCAAACATCCCAGTATGACTTAATGCAAAAAAAAAAGGAGTTTTCAGTGTTAATTTACCAGTCTTACATTATAATGCCTTCATACTGTAAACAATGTAAGCATTTGAGACAGTACAAAAACTTAAAGACAATGGCATTAGCAATACTTGCATACATATATGTATATTATATAAATATCTATATATATGTATATATCTGAGACTTATAATAAAGTAATGAAAAACAGTATAGGGACCTTTAAATTAAATTAATTCCTTAAGTCATGCACTTCTACAATTCAGTTGGGCTTAATTTCATAGGCACATTTAAGCATTTTGAAAGCTGACAAAATCAGATTTTTCTCAGAGCTGCTCTCTAGGTTTTAAAAAAACAACTCCAGAATAACGTCCCTATTGCCTCCTAATCACTTCACGGTCACCATGGTGTGTTTCAGGACTAATTCATCAACCCGGCGCCCACTCAAGTCAAAGAAACAAATCCTCCTAATCCCACGGAAAACATTTAAAAGGTCAGAATTTAAATGAGATCAGTACTTTGTGAATGCATCCGCCTAACGTTTCTCACAATGTTCCTCACCTTTCTCTTGATTACATCAGCCATAGAAACCCACAGTGGGGACTGCGGAGGGTATCGTGGGGAGCGGGGGCCCACAATGGGGCCAGCAAGATGAATGCGATGAAGATGTTCTCATCTTTCTGCCTGCTGGAGTTAAACAAAGGCTGGCAACACCGCAGGCGCAGACTCTGTTAATCTCCTCCCTACTCTGGAGGAAGGGGACATGCTGTGCTGTTGCCGTGGTTACAACCTCTGCACCTCGACCAATTTCCTTTTTCTACAGTACATGTATTTGTATTTATGGAGCAGAACCATTTTCTATTCTAATAAGTCGGAATAGGTGTAACAATCCTGTATTTGTTTGTATTACACCTTTTTATAGAAGATATAAAAGTGTAGGTGAGCTTTTATACTAATTATGAATACTTTATAGCAGGCCTATTCAAATGGCGGCCCGCGGGCCAGATGCGGCCCAGAACCAACTCCCGAGTGGCCCAGCCTCTCGTGGCCAAATTCCTACACTAGTACAGACCATGAACGCAACACTCCGCGTTGCTAGAAACCACAACGCAGCACCTAGTGGTGCTAGTAACGATGGTCCTATGATAGCAACTCTAAAACATGTCTCTCTCAACTCTGAAGTGTAAACAAAGACAAAACGGTCATTGATCTTGTGGAGCAGATGCGCGAGTCATTGCCCAAGTCAAGCTGGACCTTTTCGCGACCGACTTGAGTACGGGTCAGATGCTGCATTTTCCGACGCTCCACAAACACATCACATCCCCGGCACAAATCACGGATGTGATGACAGATTTCATTGCGAGGTTGAAAGAGAACTTTGGTCAATTGGATGGACTTGCTCTGCCCACAGAGGTGATGGGCTTTGTCAGAGACCCCTCCACTGTTGCAATGGAGGGGGGCGTATCCACCAGAGCAAAGGAAGTGGTCCCCTCCATCGACGAGGGGAAATGTACACTGAAACTTATTGACATGCATTCATCCGTAACCGGATGCCCCAAGCGCAGCGCACTAACGGGCCAGCGAAGTTTTGGAGTGACGTCAACAAACGGCAGTTCCCTTCGTTCAGAAAGTTGCGATCTGTGTGCTCAGTATGTTTGGATCAACATACAAATGTGAGTCAAGCTTTTCACACATGAACTCAATCAAAAGTAGCACTCGCTGCTCCCTGACTGACAGCACTCTTCACCAATGTCTTAGGATTGCATTGACATCCTATGAGCCAAAAATCACTGCTCTTGTTCAAAACTAAAAATGTCACTTCTCCCATTGAGAAAGTCAGCGATGACAAATCACACATGCGGTGATAGTAAGCACCTAGTTTACCATAGTAGACGTGTAGTGTAGTATTCATTCATGTTAGTTACCCTTATCCCTTGTTATGGGTTTGTGCACTGAAGGGTTTGACAGTTATTTTTGTATTTAAATGCACTTTGTAATGTGTCTGGGTCGAAAAAAATTACCTGAATATTTTACTTCTAAAGCGAACACATGTAATGCTACAACTGTGCACTTTTTTTTTTATGCACTGATGCCTCAGATTCTGTTAAATTAATGCTAATTTGTTGTGTTTTTATGCACTTTTGTTAGATGAACAATGAATACAAATGGCATGTTTTTCATCGCAGTAATGTGTTGGTTTAAAATGTGTCATTACCCGCTTTTTACAGGCCGCTGAATGTCTGGCCCAGCTGAATTTTGTAGTTATAAAATCTGGCCCAATTGAATGTGTAATTGAATAGCCCTGCTTTATAGCCTATCAGTAATGTTTATTCAATGGGTCCCGGGCACCCAGAGATGTTTATTTAAGAGGGTCCCAGAGAAATAGGGTCCCCAATAATATCTGAGTTCTATGACAAATTTTTGTTTGTCAAGGTTGATGGGAAATTGTTATATTGGAAATTACAAAATAAGATTACACAAATAAAAGTCCTACATTTGAAAGAATATGTGTTTGTGTGGGAGGTGGGGTGGGGTATGGAAATAGACTAAATGCCCTTTCTGCATCAAACGTTTTTACAAGAGAGGAAAAAACGTTTGATATCTCATTTTCTCTTTTTATCCCATTTGATTTGTATAATGTTCTGTAAATAGCAATACATATACACACTCACACACGTTGGGCCCTTTTCCTGCATATTGAACGATAGAGTAATTAATTCCCAGAGAAAGAGGACTTGCTTTAAGTACATTCCATGTATTACATCATATATATATCATGTGTGTCTGTAGCAAGTGTGTGGCACATCCATGGAGTGTGAACGGAATTCTCAATGTGATTTGCAGAATCCCATATTTGGCTCCACCTCACCATCAATAAGGTTTAATAAAATAATCCCTTTAACGTTGTTTATTAAGTGATACATGGTTGAGAAACTAACTCCATAACACTCTAATATATGACATTAACAGCTAAGAACTCACTGTACCTTCTGCCCGCCTGACCACCATGGGGTCAAGAACCTTCAGCCACTCTGCACCCCGTCTCTGGAACTCTCTCCCACAAGACATCCGCAATATGGACTCACTCTCAACCTTTAAATCCAGCCTGAAAACACACCTTTTTAAACTGGCGTATTCAATATATTAATACTTTTTCTAAACTGATTGTTGTTTTTAAGTCTTTGTTTTTAAGTCTTGTATTACTGTGATCTTCTTTTTTGATTGTTTTTAATTATGCTCTGTAAGGTGTCCTTGAGAGCTTTGAAAGGTGCCCATAAATAAAATGCATTATTATTATTATCATAAGAAGCTTCACAACAGTGACATTATGCAAGATGATTATAATTGTTGCAGTAGCTTACCAAAGCTATGCTTCTTGCATATTTCTTGAGCAGCCCCTTAAGGCACACTTTGTTTAACTTTGTATGGTTTTCATTGAGCGTTCTCAAGAGTGTATGTATCAGCATTACTCTGCTCATTTCAAAAGGCTAAAAACATGTTGTTTTAGTTAATAACCAGACTTACCATGAGACAACATCGCCTTTCACTCGTACTTCTGCATAACTGGCCCACTGAAAACAGCAATCCGCTAAATAAATAGGACCCCCTCCCATTTCATACCCACATAATTGTTGCTCTTTGAAGACCCGACATTCTCTGGCTCTAATCTTTTCAAGTGTGGAGAAGCTGAGGCTTAGCTCTGTGCGTGGGACAGCCATAGAACGGAGATGAACAATTGTGTAATTTCTTGGCTTGAGGGTGTATGATTGGATATGGACTCCCCTGTTATAGCATTCACACAAAAGCTCAATTTTAACCTCATTATCAAGGGAAAGTTGACTTAACACACACAACCTCTCATTTTATGCAGGGCCGCTTTTCACACAAGCACTGGAGTCCATCCAGAAAAACTGGCAGGGGTTGACCACCTTGTTTGAAGGTACCTCAATAGTGGTTGCTAATGCCCCGGTACTGCTATCCTTGACTTTAATTGACTCACATGTGTAACCAGCAGAGTTGGGTGTAACGCGTTACAAAGTAACTGCATAAACATGGCTGAGTCAGCGATAACTTTCGAGGGGTGGAGGTATGCCCATTACTTTGAGTTTGACCGAAGAATAGACAGGAATGTGACGGTGAGGTGCAAACTGTGTCCAGGCCAGAAGCTGTTATCCACTGCTGGAAACACCACGTCAAACCTCAACAAACACCTGCAAAGAACATGCTAAGGTGAAGCTAATAGCTAAGGACCCCCGAACCCAGAGTGAGGATGTTGTGAGTGCGCCGCCGCCGACTCCGAAGCAGCACAAATTTGAATTTGGAGGACCGGTAACCAAAGCAGAGATGGACAGGCATCCTTCATAGTAGAGGAAATGTTGCCAATTTGCACAGTGGAATCCCCATAGTTCAGAGATATACTGCGCAAAATACAGATGGCAGGAGACAGAGGACAGCCATGGTCAGATAGGAAAACATTCAGGAGCTATCTGGATCAGTCTTATGCGACAATGGAAACTGAACTAAAGAGAACATTTGAAACTTTAGCAGTCTGCGTGATCTACCTGTAGGGAGGGGTGGGCTGGCCCTGCGAGTAAAGTAGAGTAAAGTAACGAGTTACTTTATGTAGAGAGTAACAAAGTAGTGTAATATATTACTTTTTTTTAGTAACGACCCCATCTCTGGTAACCAGATGCCTTTCTCTCTTTTGTTTTCCACCACGGGTATTACCCCTTTGTTCTCGACGGGTTGATCGCCAAAGGAAAGCCACAACTGCTGTGACCATGTACAAACTGAGGAACAATGGCACTTTGCCAATTGTGCAACATAGTTTTGTTGCCATTTCTTTAATCTGGGTCAAAGGAAATAAAACTGCAATCACAAATGACGCTAGAAATAATTATGTTTTTTCTGAAGTGTGTCACATGTACAAGTTACGATTCTCTCCGACCAATCAGTGGTCTGCTCGCTTGGTTCCTTGTCTAGTGGTACCAAAAAAAGTATTAGGTACTAACCATAGCTTTTGCTTATGAGAAAAGCTAAAGGGAGAGATGTAGAGTTGATCAGAACCTTGCCATATCGTGCGGTGGAAATGCGGCAGAAATGAGAGCAGCGGTTAGATCTTTGATTTAAGCTGCCAATGCCTCGTTTCTACTGTTTGTTATTACTTTGCTTGACTTGACTCACAGTGTAGTGAATAAAAGTCATCACTGTTGACGTTAGCTTGGCTTTTTAATATGTCTGGGTGTTCCTTGTGTCGTTCCTTTCTGACCAATCGGCAATCCAGTGTCCTACTTCTGGAGCTGGCTCTGGTCGTTTGAAATCCGCCATAGGTTGTACCAAAGGAAGTATTAAGTTCTAACCATACATTTTGGTAACAGGAAGTCTTAAATGAGCGTGATGAATTGGTGGCAGAAGAGAGATTGGAGGTTATTAGATCTTTGGTTCAAGCTGCTATGCGGTGTTTCAACTTTTTGATACGACTTTGTTTGACTTATAAAGACTTTTGATACCAGGTGCCTTTCTCTCTTTTGTTTGCCACAGTGGATAGAAACAATCTCACCATAGACTGGGTGATCAACTGAACACTGTTGCAACCATTAAACTGCACCATTCACTGTGTTGGCAAACATCTGCACTTTGTCAATTGCACAATTTAGTTTTCTGCCACTATTAAAATCTAGGTAATGTGACTAAAAGTAATCACTATTGATGGTAGCCTGCCTATTTGATAAGTCTCTTTTCTCTGAATAGTGTCTCATGTTATGGCAATGCTCTACGATTTCCTCAGACTAATCATCGGTATGCATGGTCTTCCTTCTAGAACTGGCTGTGTTCACTTGCAACGTTGACAATGGTTGTAGCAAAACAAGTATTAAATACTACCCCTTATTATACTAACAATAAATGGAAAACTTTAAAGAAGCGTGTTGTTAATCAGAACCGAGATGTATCATTGTACGCATTGGAAATGTGGCAGAAAAGCACTTTCTTTCAAGATAAGATCCAATCTTCCTATTCCAATCCTAAAAAACTATTTTCCATCTTCTCCACCCTCTTGGACCCTCCCAAAGCCCCTCCCCCCTCTTCACTTCTGTCAAGCGACTTTGTTAACTACTTTGAAAAAAAGGTTGACGATATTCGCTCTTCTTTTTCTGACTCACCTTTACTCACCGCTGGATCACCTGACCGACCGTCAACCGGCACACTAACTACTTTTTCCCCTCTCTCGCCAAGTGAGGTTCTTACCCTCGTTACCTCTGCCCGCCCTGCCACCTGTCCTCTGGACCCTATCCCTTCAAACCTCCTTCAGACTATCGCTCCTGATATTCTACCGTTTCTCACCCATTTCATCAACACTTCTCTAACTTCTGGTCACTTTCCAAACAGTCTCAAGGAGGCAAGAGTAAACCCTCTCCTAAAGAAACCCACTCTCGACCCGTCTGATGTTATAAACTACAGGCCTGTCTCTCTCCTCCCGTTCCTGTCTAAAACACTTGAACGCGCTGTCTTTAAACAACTCTCCTGTTATCTCCATCAGAACAACCTTCTGGATCCGCACCAGTCTGGGTTCAAGGCAGGTCACTCCACAGAAACTGCCCTCATTGCTGTCACTGAGGAACTGCACACTGCTAAAGCAGCCTCCCTCTCCTCTGTCATCATCCTGTTGGACCTGTCTGCTGCATTCGACACGGTGAACCATCAGATCCTCCTTCGCACTCTCCAAGAACTTGGAGTTTCAGGCTCTGCACTTTCCCTCCTCACCTCATACCTCAAAGACCGCACCTACAGGGTAACTTGGAGAGGGTCCGAGTCCGACCCTTGTCAATTAACTACAGGGGTCCCTCAGGGCTCTGTTCTTGGTCCCCTCCTCTTCTCCCTGTACACAAACTCGCTCGGATCTGTCATTAGCCCGCATGGTTTTTCATACCACTGCTACGATGAAGACACCCAACTAATTCTGTCCTTTCCCCGCTCAGAGACCCAGGTGGTTGCACGCATCTCTGCTTGTTTAGCTTACATCTCTCAGTGGATGTCCGCTCATCATCTCAAGCTCAACCTTGACAAAACTGAAGTGCTTTTCCATCCGGGAAAAGATTGTCCCTCTCTTGACCTGACTATCAACATCGGCACCTCTGTTGTTTCCCCGACCCAGACTGCAAGGAATCTGGGTGTGATCCTGGATAACAACCTGTCCTTCACTGCAAATATCGCTGCTACAACCCGCTGCTGCAGATACACGCTTTTTAACATCAGGAAGATACGTCCCCAGCTGACCCAGAAATCGACGCAGGTTCTGGTCCAGGCTCTCGTCACCTCACGCCTAGACTACACTGTAAACCCCAACAGTACTACTAACTCATAAGTATTATGGGTACTGCAATCAAAACCAAATATCAAGTCAACCGAACATTACATGTATACGTTCTTTTAACGAAAGGTGCTGTTTAATTTTATGTGAATCATAGTTTGAGTGAATATTCAAATTTGAATGAAAACTTCTGAGTGAACAGTCACGCAGCGTCTGACGTCATTACATCATGACGTTGCGACGAATCGAGAAAAATCCATCCAACATGGCGGCTCTTGCAAGCGAAGGGATTCCACACATGGTTTAACTTGTAAGTACCAGAATAAGTCGTTAACTGCTTTTCTTGTTATAATATTGTAAGGATATACCACCCGAAGATTATATGTGATCGTTAGACTTAGACCCCATTGTTTAATTCAGAGTTACGTGCAGAGCGCCGCAGTTACCGGCTGCTTCGCGCTATTTTTTGAATTTCGGACTGCCGGTTAAGTACTGTAAGGACTTCAACGTTAGAGCAGCAGTATGCTAACTTTAGCTAGAAACTCCTATTAGTCAACGGCAGCCCTACTGTTTAAAAGTGTGTTACTTACTGGTGCTTATTAACGCTATTATCTGGTAAATGTGATGTCATTCCTGAATACTCCTGAATTAAGCTAGTAGCTAGCAAGAGCTGTTTTCCACAATTACGTTGATGCTAGCTAGATGTAAGCTAATGCAAATGGCAAGCTTGTATTAAAACTCTGCACATTTATTTTTGCCGTAGGGTGAAGCTGTTGCATCAATATTCAAGGTAAGTTATTGCTAACCCATACTGTGTTCTGTTTTTTCAATTAATTAATTTAGAACTTTTTTCCAGTAGGTTTATTTATTTAATTAGGTATTCAGAACATTGAACAGAACTGGCCTTTCTACAGTAATCCGATCATCATGCTTTGTTGAAGTTGCATGGTTGAAATGGTTCAATGGAGTGTAAGGACGTTAACGTCAGAGCAGCAGCATGTTAACTTTAGCTAGTAACTCCTATCAGTCAACGGCAGCCCTACTGTTTATAAGTGTGTTACTGGTGCTTAATGTTATCCGATATTATCTGGTAAATGTGATGTTATTCCTGAATTAAGCTAGTAGCTAGCTAGGGCTGTTTTCCACAATTACGTTGAGGCCTACACACAGGCATGTTTGCTAGTGACAGTAAGCTAATGAAAACTGCAAACTTGTATTAAAACTCTGCACATTTTTTTTTGTCGTAGGGTGAAGCTGGTTCATAGCAGTGAAACTCAAGATTCAAGGTAACTTGAACAGAACTGGCCTATCTACAGATCCGATCATCATGCTTTGTTGAAGTTGAAATGGTTCAATGGCGTGGAAGTGCAAATGATGTGCTGTCTCGTCAGACACCCAGGCTCAGTTATTTAGGCACTATCGTTTGAAGCATAGCCAGTACTCAAGAGTCAGCCCTTTGCCATGTGTCTATGACTCTTGCATTTGTACATTTCAATCATTTAATGCATTGAAAATTCATTTATCACGGCTTCACAAAAATGTGTGTAGTACTGGTGCAAGTGAGGGAGCACAAGGAGGATGTGCAATTTTTAGCTGCCCCTTGTGTAACTTTAAACATTCGTTCTCTGAAGCAACAGTGTTCAGTCATTTAAGGGGACACTTAAAGAACCTTGAAACTGTAACATGCCCATTTAAGAACTGTAGCTACAGCACAAATGTCTATTCATCATTTAATGCTCACAAAAGCAGGAACCATGCAGGTAGTTTGGACATTTGTGAAGACATTGTGTCGACACAAAATGATAGTGCCCCAGTCTTGACAGCTACTGACCCTGAGGACGTGAATCCTGCTCAGTGTCAGCATGCAGACATGTTTGATTCTCCTGAGGCTGACGCCAGCCAGTTGAGAGCCCAGTTACACCATAATTTGTCCTCGCTCTTCCTGAAGATGCAAACTATTCTTCATGTTTCCGATATGGCATCCAAAGAGATAATTGATCATCTGACTCAGATATTTTCCTTGTCTCAACCTGTTATAAAAGACACTTTAAAAGAGGTTTTTAAGAGGCATCAGATTTCTCCTACTGAAGCTATCATGAATGATTTGCGGAGTGCTGTTATGGACTCAAATATTTTTGTCAGTGCCACAGCTAAAGGTGAGGAGTTGTCTTCCGCCAAGCGAAGAAAAACATTTATTGAGAAAAATTACCCTGTGGTAAAACCAGTGCAGTATGTGTTGGAGCCCGGCTGCACAGTAGTTTATGTCCCTATACTACAGATGATCCAGAAAATGTTCAAACACAGACATCCTTGACAGAATCAAGGAAACCAAGATCTCACAAAAAGAGCTTTACATGAGCCATCGAGATGGCTCATATTGCCAAGAGAATGACTTGTTGTCGTCTTCAGAGCTATCCCTGCCATTGCTTTTGTACATTGATGACCTTGAAATTGCAAATCCACTTGGCACTTCAAGGAAAATACATAAACTGTGCTCTGTCTACTGGGTGATGGCTGATTTGCCAGGTAAATACCAATCAGCGCTGCATGTCATTCAACTAGCAGCATTATGTAAGGTATCTGATATTCAGAGGTGTGGCTATAAAAGAGCACTTGGTCCATTGTTACAAGACATTCACACTCTTGAACAAGATGGTGTATACATTGAAGGCCTTGGTCAGTCAGTTCGGGGTACTGTTTTATGCGTCTCGTCTGATAATCTTGCAGCTCATGCATTAGCAGGCTTTGTGCAGTCTTTCAGGGAAGGATATATTTGTCGATTCTGCAACGCTACAAGAGAAAAAATTCAGTCTCGTGATGTTGTAGATGGTGAATTTAGTCTAAGGACAAAAGCCAGTCATGACCGAAACGTGCAGGATGTTATGCAAGCCGGGGATGGTCAAAGTCAGTTGGGTGTAAAAGGGGACTGTATCTTGCGCGAGAGTTTGCAGTATTTTCATACAACTACTGGCTTCCCACCGGATGTCCTGCATGATCTTTTTGAGGGCATTGTGCCTGTGGAGTTGGCCTTGTGTATTAAGGAGATGATTAGACTCAAATATTTTACCTTTGAGTATTTGAACAGGAAGATTGTGTCATTCCCCTACCAATACACAGACAAGACTGACAAACCAAAGCCTCTCTCAAAAACCTTTGCTGGAAAAGGGACCATTGGTGGCAATGGCCACGAAAATAGCGCATTGTTGAGACTACTCCCATTGATGATCGGTAACAAGGTTCCTGAGAAAGATGGTGCTTGGACTGTATTGATGGATTTGAAAGACATTGTGGAGCTGGTGCTGTCACCAACGTTTGATGATGAAACTATCCAGTATTTGCAAACTAAGATACAGGATCACAGACAAATTCTTCAGGATGTTTTCCCTGCATTGAGACTACGCCCTAAGCATCATTATGTCGAACACTACCCAGATCTTATACGTTGTTTTGGGCCTCTTGTCCATTTGTGGACTATGAGATTTGAGGGCAAACATCGCTTTTTCAAGCGTGTTGTACATGACACACAAAACTTCAAGAATGTGTTAAAAACACTAGCAACTAGGCATCAGCACATGGTGGCATACTATCTCAGTGCACCATCATTCTTTAAACCACATCAGCAGACATCAAATGTCTCTTCTGTCTTGGTTTCAGAGCTTCCTGAGGTTGCAAAAGAGCACATTGGACAACAAACAGACAGCCACATGATTTACAACACATCCAGGATCATTGTTGATGGCACTAATTATGATATTGGGATGTTTGTATCTGCAGGGCAGGAGGGGGGTCTGCCTCAGTTTAGCAAAATCGAACAGATCCTCCTTGTTAACCACAATGTCACATTTCTCTGCCGAAAACACAAATCATGCTACATTGAACATTTGAGATCATTTCAACTTTACCCAGGGAATATGACTGTCCACAGCATATCAGAGCTCAATGATAGCTCACCACTTTCTGCATACAATATAGAAGGAAAACTGCTGTTGACACCAAAACGATTCATCCTGCTTCACTGAAAGTACACTTTAAGGAAAACAGTGCAACTGTATTGAAAACCCATTTTAACATTGCAGGTATACAGTTTTTGCCCACATAAACAGAAATCTATAATGTCATATAGAGACTATACTTTTGGTAAAAGATGATAAGTACCTACGTTGATATTTTTTGTATGCATTACATCTATGTAAATAAATGTCCCTCTTTTTCTATTTCAATACCTCATTGTGTCTCTCAGATGATGGCAGCATCCCAGAAATTCCTGCTGTGAGTTTATATTGCTACAGATGTTGCCATAAAGGTAACTCTGACTGATCGGCCAGAGTCAGTTGAAGAGCTAATCAACATACTGCGTGAGAAAGTCAAGCCAAAACTGGACTTCGAGTTTACCCTGCAGTATGAGGATCCTGACTTTGGTGGACAACTTAGCTGTCTCCTTGATATCCAACAATTACCAGAGAAGGGCACTTTGAAAGTAGTCACATCGGAAAGTGATATTAGCTCATGTGCAAGTTCCGATACAGACATCCTTCCTCATGTGTCAGTAAGAGAGAGTCAGAAGACCTGGCCTGACATTTTCCCTGTGCCCACTTTTTCCTATGAAGTAGAACATGTGCTTGGAGAGGGAAACAGTGCCTTTGAGACAAATGGAAAGACATTGAAGTTAAAGAGAGGCCAAAAGCACAACATCTTGGAGAGTATGGCTGCAGTGATGCACAACTTCAAACCTTACCCAAGTGACAGGGACGTGGGTATGGCAGCGGAGGCTCTTGTAACGGCTCATCCATGTCTTAAAGAGCTTGGAAGTGTTAGTGGATGGTACGGATGGAAGATTTTCCTGAAGTTTAAGATGGGGAATTATCGTACCAAGTTGGCCAGATCTGGATGTGTGGAGGTGGCTGTCAACGCAGGCAAAAGGAGCATCAACAACCCTGACAAAGATCACCCCCACTCGAAAATAAAAAGAGCCAGACGAGCTGAAGTGAATTACCTTCCAAACTTTCCCAGAGGAGAAAACCAGACCAGTCTTGAAGAAATGAGAATCCAGATTTTGCAGGAAGTTGAGAAAAGTGAGAAGAACCTCATCTTGATTGAAAAGCTCATGCAGATGACTTTTGCCCTTCGTCGCCAGGAGATTGTTCAAGAAAATCCCTTGGTCAGGGACTTTTTAGAGAAATGGCCGGCCCTCCGGATGGAATCACAGGTAAAACACAGATGCTCTCAGACCTTTTAATCTTTCTCTTTTCTGCCCCTTGTCACATCTTTCTCATAGTCTGCACACCGTTTCCCAATTGTGCTTGCAGAAACTGCCTACTTTGCACACAATGGAACAGTGTTGTTGTTCAATGTTAATATATTATAAAACAATATTTATTTTTATAATATAAATAATAATACAAATTAAATGAATACTTTGATATGATCATGTTGTAATATATTTTTACGGAAACAACAAAACGGGTTGCATCACTAATAATTTTACAATTGCATATCCATTAATGATCTTTATACATTTGTGTGTTCCTGTAGGTTTCTGCTGAGTTTCAACGAATCACAAACGTCAACCTACGGAACCAGTTCTTTTCTGAACTAGACAGACACACCCTGCGACTGATTGCCTTGTACAGGCAGAAGGCGGCACGCACTGGCAAGGTATCTGAGGCCCTGCGTGAAATCCTAAGGATTTGTGATCTCCAGGTGAGTTTACTAGAAGTTTGGTCCAAATATCGATGCTTATTTACTTTTACACAAAAACCACATTCATTCAAATTCACATCATAAACAGATAATGTAAAAGATACTGGATTGTATTTTTCAGAAGAGTGTCACAAATATAACGATAACAGATAGGAAAGAATTTTTTTTTGAATTAGACAACAATCAAAAATAAATATGTATATATTAATTAAAAAAAAAGCCATTGCTTTTTAATTATGCTAGTTTTTGCTTGTCTTTCCAGGAAGTACAGGATGTCCACATGAAATGCAATGCAGCCCTTCGAGCCCTCCCATTATACCTGCGTGAGGAGGACCCAAAGTTCTTCAAGTCTTGGAGCGTAAGTATTTAGTGCCCTCAAAGTACTGCGAGTGAGGTCAGAATGTGTGCTTGTAAGAAACTGTTTAGCTATTTTACCCTTCCAGTTAAAAAAAACCAAACAGACGGGAGCAATCAAAAATATTTTCAGATATATAAAAGAAAAGTTCACCGGAACACATTTTTGAAATACCTTCCTATATACTTACCTGTTGAGGAATATGTGAATGAGATTGTTTAGTTACTTCAAGTCAACCTTACAGTTGGACTCTATGCATTTCCAGGCAGAGGAGGTGGACCGGCCAGACATCACCAACACACCGGTTGCTATTGTCAGCATGGTCACCGAGGGCACTCCAAGTGAAGTTGATCTCAGTGCGGCAAGTACTGCTATTCTGGTGGAAGGTGATTTCGTCATCAGCAATATCCCCAGGATGGCGGATTCATTTGCATTGTTGTTCGGCTTGATGTACGTGTTACATTTGGACTACCCCAAGAAACTCAACACTTTCACTTTCATACAGAAAGTGCTCATGGGCCTTGATGATGGTAAACCACTGAAACCCTGCCTACTCAATCTAAAAAATGACCTGTTACTGAGAGAGTAGGCCGTGTTACAGGTTGAAACTTTGCACATGCCAATGTTTGTGTTGCACGGTTAATTATTTGATAGTTTGTTGCTTAAAGCAGTTTAATGATTATATTTGGTAGAATATGTCTTTCCCCTAAATCTACCTCAGTTGTTCATGCTTGCACAGAAAGTGCTGATGGGCCTTGGGCTGCCTACTCAATCTAAAAAAATTACCTGTTACTGAGAGAGTAGGCCATGTTACAGGTTGAAACTTTGCACATGCCAATGTTTGTGTTGCACAGTTAATTGGTTGCTTAAAGCAGTTGAATGATGTTTACATTTGGTAGAATATGTCTAAATCTACCTCAGTTGTTCATGTTTGCACTGAAAGTGCTGATGGTCCTTGATGGTGGTAAACCACTGAAACCCTGTGCCTACAGTTGTTCATCTTTGCACTTTAACTCCAATGGCACGCCATTTGAGAATTTATTTCATATCCTTGATATCAGACAGCAATTACCTACACTAACTGGCTCTTTGATTGCACTTGTTAGATATATGGTCACACTAGTTTGATATTCTGCTTTACTAGTTGAATAACACATTATACTAGTCACTCTTTTTCAGCCACTAGTGGCACTTTTGTCTGACTAGTTACTACATAAGCCTTACTAGTGACGCCAGGAGCAGCATCAAAGTCCCAACTTGTAAGCTTTTTTGATGAACTAGTGACCCTCTGACCGTACTAGTGACACTAAAAGTTAACAGCACTGCAAAAACTCAAGTTGGGACTTTAGTGCTGCTCGTGGCGTCACTAGTAAAGCTTATGTGGTAACTAGTCGGACAAAAGTGCCACTCGTTGCTGAAAAAGAGTGACTAGTATAATTGTGTATTCAACTAGTAAAGCAGAGTGCCAAACTAGTGTGACCATATATCTAACAAGTGAAATCAAAGAGCCAACTAGTGTAGGTAGCTGCCGTCTGATATCAAGGATATGGAATACATACTCAAACGGCTTGCAAAACTCCTTGAAATGTTTCTTTTTACAAATAGAAAATATAACTAATTTGTATTAATTTTACTTTTTTGTGAACAATAAGTACCTTTTGAAAAGTACATTTTAATTTTATTTTGAAATGTAACTTACAGTTTGATGGTCTTTTTAAAAAAAAAATGTTGCAGTAACAAATTGCATGTTTTGATTGGATGAACAATTTAAGACTGAATAAATAAAAAAAACTAAAAAAAACTAAATAAGAAAATATTGGCCAATGAGTTATCTAGAAATATATTTGTTGATTTCAATATTCATGCATTTAAGTACTTTTGCATCAAACTAATTCATTATGGAGAAATTAAAAATGTTAAATGTTTATAAGTACAGTATACTTAAATAATACACAAATAATAATTACAGTTTTAAGTTTAAGTAACTTATCATTTTTGATCAATCATTTACTCTATAGTCTTAAGTTAGTTTACTTAAAACTTTGGTGGTAATCAGTTTCCACAAAAGTTTTGAGTACTCCGAACTAATCGGGTTTTACAGTGTACTGCAACTCCCTCCTGGCTGGTCTACCTGCATGTGCCATCCGACCTCTGCAGCTCATCCAGAATGCAGCGGCTCGTCTGGTCTTCAACCTTCCTAAATTTTCCCACACCACTCCGCTCCTCCGCTCCCTCCACTGGCTTCCGGTAACTGCTAGAATTCACTTCAAGACACTGGTAATTGCGTACCATGCTGCAAATGGATCTGGCCCTTCCTACATCCAGGACATGGTTAAACTGTACACCCCAGCGCGTGCACTTCGCTCTGCATCAGCCAAACGACTCGCTGCACCCTCGCTGCGAGGGGGACCCAAGTTCCCATCAGCAAAAACATGTGGGTTTGCTATCCTGGCTCCAAAGTGGTGGAATGAGCTCCCCATTGAAATCAGGACAGCAGAAAGCTTACACACCTTCCGGCGCAGACTGAAAACTCATCTCTTTCGACTCCACTTCGAGCGATAACAAAGAACTGCTAACAGAGCACTTATATACTAATAAAGGACTGGCTTATCTAAAGCCAGTTGAGTAGCACTTGAAATGATTGGCTCTATGAAACCTGATGTACTTATATGATTCTGTTTTCTTCAAGGTTGTGTCTTCCTGGTCGATTGTACTTATTGTAAGTCGCTTTGGATAAAAGCGTCAGCTAAATGCAATGTAATGTAATGTAAAAAAGGGTGAGAGGTTTTGACATCTTTAGTTCAGCCCCCATTTCCAAGCTCTTAATAATTAAGTCCTTCTGCACGTGTTTTAATGTTTAACCTCTATACCATCACAATTTAGTTAAAGTGTGTGCATAGGAGGGATCCTATTAGCACATGGCTGCTTGATTCCAAAGTTCTCCTTCCACAATATGGGCAAGGGGTAATTGAGTGTTATGTGGTGAATATACACTATGTAATGACTTCTGATGTATGCTATAATGAGCTCAATGATCCAAGGCTTACTTTGATGTGCAACCTCCCACACATGAAGGAAACATATCTAATTTGTGAGCTCTTGCTTCAAGTATGATTAGCTGCGATATTTACTTTCATAGCTTTTCAAAATATTTGTCATATTTTCTCCAAGAAATGTAATTACTTTGTGTTATGAGACTTACAGATCCCACTGAACGTTTTTATTTGGTTGAGTTAAAACAGGATTGGGGGAACTTTTCCATGGAACATCAGGTCTGGTACAGAAGACAGTTTACCCTAGTTTGTATTCACTAATTATAATATGTGGGGAAGCGTTCAAACACATCTGAATAAGGAACCTAATGTTCTCTCTGATTATTCTGTTGTCGCAGGCCCCAATGTAATGCGACAATTTTGGAATGACTCAACATTCTCCATCCTTACCAGGTCGTCATTTGAACTTCCTGTTGACAGTCATCAAGAGCGAGTCAGTCATTACATTACATTATATGTTACTTGTTAGACGCTTTTATCCAAAGCGACTTACATACTCAATACTGGGGGCAATCCCCACAGGAGCAATTTGGGGTGAAGTGTCTTGCCCAGGGACACAACGAATTCTTCTCAGGAGCGAGGGAGGCGAGATGGGAATCAGCCATTGAAGGGACTGCCTGGGAGTTAATGCAGCTGTAAAAGGTGTTCAGATTTGTCCTGGTAATTGTATATCAGGTCTGTGAGTGATGTGTTTTAGAACTGTTTGTTTATTTGTCTTTCTAGGCTTCTGTGTAATATTGGTGTGGGCAATGAAGTAAAATAAATAGCTAAATAGTATACACATTATATGCAGTACAGTATACATGAGAATTGTAGAACATATACACTCATTTGCTAGTTTATTAGGTACACCTAATGCATTTCTAGACTGTTTAGAGATTTTTGTTATGGTTAGGTTTACTTGACACCAGGGTTGGGAGGGTTCCTATAGAAATGTATTTCATTACAATTAGATAACTTTTCAACAAAAAGGTATTGAAAAAATTAGAGATTAAGATTAAATACATTTCTTTCACTTGCACATACACCGAACACACACACGCACACACACACACACACACACACACACACACACACACACACGCACGCGCGCGCGTAGCATTTCCCTCCGAATAATCGTCGAAGACTTGACTGATGATATGAATTTATTGAAATCTCCAATATCAACGTAAGAGCTTGTGCCTCTTCGGGGGGTGCTAACACTTAAACGTAAACTTTATCCTTTACTTTCTCCGTCTTTATATGTAGATATTACTTTTCTCCATTAATCTCCGCTCCTTTTCTCTGTCACGTTGTTTCCATAAAAACAATGTCATATCCTTTTCAGTTTCACAGAACACAAATTGGGTTATTTACACATCATGCGCCCTGGTGACCGGACATTTCCTTCATAAAACAAGTAGTAGGGGGAATAATCGGGCAGTTCGATGTGTGTAGAGGTGTGTGTGTGTGGTTAAAACGTAGCAGCCTCGATCTCTATGCAGCTGTTCTAATGAAGGTAAGCACAGTGAAGGCGGCGCGTAAAAGACACAGCTCTATAGCAGATACTGTGAGAGTCACGGACATTAATTCATAGATCAAGGCAGACTGGTTCACAGACTCTCCTGTTTTGCGAATCCGGTACTAAAACAAATAGCTCTACACCTCTGGCCGAAATGTCCCTAAAATGAAGTCTCCTGTGTACTCCACTTCCTACTTGGTAACTTTCACATGCGCACGAGATATTTTTTTCATGAACCTTTAGGGGCTCCGTTTTTTGTAATCTTGCTAGTAATCCCCAATGTTTTGAAATGTTACAGTAATCTAATTTCATCTTTTTTAATGTAACTTTAATAGAATATAAAGTGCTTTTTTTTTATTTTGTATCCGTTACTCCCCAAACCTGCTTTCCACAGATTGATCTAACCCCTCATCACCTTCTAATGTGTAAAGCTTGGGTGAATGAGTTCTCTCAGCCGAATCAGTGTTCATTGAGGGTTTCTTAAATTGCTGTTTTGTAAAATCAAAATGTCCTTTGAACAATTTCAAAAAACTACTCTAGTCTTGATAATCATGAAAGTAAATACAAATATGAAAATCCACCAACAGACCACCAAGGAACATTCCTTTCATAAGTGATTTCCCAACAGTACTGGCAACTGCAGTCCTTTCCAACACCTCTAGCATTCACACCTTGAATGAAATGCCTACGGTCGTTTTATTCATGTCATCATTTCACCTCTCCCCTGAGTGCAATGCAATGCAATAACCCGTGCAGGGTTGGCCAGTATTTAGGTGAATATTCATTCCTGCCAGCTTCTCCTTATGGGTACAGAATGGCGGCGAGATCACAGACGGAACCCCAAAGTGCATGTTTACCTGCCGCTGGTGTGACAGGCTCTCATAAATCACAGTTATCTCCCACCGGTGGCACACGCCGCTTTTGTCCTTCACACAATGAGGGCCATCCACCATGATGGCTGCAGACAGTTTTGGAAGCAGTGGGGCAGCTGGAGGCTGATACATATGTACACACATGCAGTATATTACACACACAAATACTCTCCTGATGCACACTAATCACATCTCACATCATCGCACTTGTCTCCTCTAATCAAACGCACACGTTGGAAAATGTATGCTAATTGTCTTTCCTCAAATACCATGTGTGTTGGGTTGTCACAGTGTGGTGGCAACCTTGCATTTAACATTTTCAAACCAAACCCCAGCACGCGTTCACACCTCACCCCCCCTACTCACCTTCATCCTTACTACAAATTGGATGCTGTTTTATATTCCTATTTTAATAATGCCATTGACAGGAAGTTATAAGCACTAACAGCCTTTGCGGGGTGTATGGAACCTGTAGGTAGTGTGGAACGTCTTTGAATGGTTTCCCACATGTTCCCACATTAATGTAGGCACATACACACACAAATACACAGGCTGTG